>NC_081556.1:131463139-131478139 GCF_963082655.1 Stomoxys calcitrans | reverse complement strand
ATCCATGAAACGACCAAGAGTTTCGAGATGCTACTGAAGCCAAGAACGCGGCATACATAGCAACCCTGCAAATATCGCGGAATCCGTACATGGGTACCAGAAGGTTCGTCCATGAAGCCCATGGTACGACCAAGAGTGACGAGATGTTCTGTAGCATCGTCATAGCCAAGTAGCCAAGAATGCGGCATATATACCAACCCTGCAATCAGAAGCAACGCGCCAGATGAAGGAGAGGTATTGGGTGAAAAGCAGAGAGGAGAAACGTCAATTCCGCAGAACAAAAGTAAATGGAAAGACGTGAGTGTGAGCGAATTGAGATGTACAGGAGTCAGAATGAAGTCCGGAAATTCCACCAAAGAATTAAACATCAAATCGATGGCTTTGGTGCAGGTACATCCTTTTGCAGAGACAAAAAACGAAATCTGGTAACTGACACAGAATGAGGCCCAAGTAGCAGTGACCCGACTAAAGAACAACAAGGCAACAGGAGCCGAAGGGTTACCCGATGAACTATTTTAGAACGGAGGCGACACGCTGATAAGGCGTATGCATCAGCTTATCTGAGCAATCTGGCTAGAAGAACGCATACCCGATGATTGGAACCTCAGCATACTATGTCCCGTATACAAGAAAGGAGACAAGACGGAATGTGCCACCTACAGATGAATAAGTCTACTCCCCATCGCATACTCTCAAGCGTTCTGTGTTCAGAATTAAAACCTAAAGTCAATAAGATAACTGGGACCTATCAATGCGGGTTTAGACCTGGTAAATCCACCCTAGACCAGATATTCACACTGCGCCAAATCCTGGAAAAGACCCGAGAAGGATAAATCAACACCTACCATCTCTTTGTTGACTACAAAGCCGCCTTCGATACTCCTTAAAGTTTCAAGGGTATTTCAAGCCATGTCTGAGTTTGGTATTCCTCTGCAGGATGACACTTGCTGATAGGCGTTCCTCAGTAAGAATTGGAAAGAATCTCTCCGAACCATTTAATACCAAGTGAGGTTTCAGACAAGGAGACAGCCTATCTTGTGATCTCTTTAATATCCTGCTGAAGCAGATTATACGAGATGCAGATGTGAATAGATATGGCACACTAATAGCATGCGAACACATGCTACTCGGCTATGCCGACGACATCGATATCATAGGTCGGTCACTGGAAGTAGTAACTGCAGCCTTCGGAAGAATCGCAAGACAGTCAATGAAAATGGGTCTGGCAGTAAATGGAAATAAGACGAAATCGATGGTTTCAACTCCCAAAACGCCTTGTATAACCGAGCAGATAAAGAAAATGGAGAAAGTTGGGAACCATAACTTTGAGACAGTCAGTAACTTTATCTACTTTGGCACCGCCGTAACCGAAACGAATAACACCAGTTTTGAGATAAAGCGAAGAATAATGCTGACAAACGGATACTACTTTGGACTAAGTAAGCAGTTTTTAAACATGCCCACCTCTCGACAGAGGTGAACGTTATTCTACGTTCGGCTAGTGGAACAAATGTTCTGTCATCGCGGAACAATAAATTCCCTTAATATTCAAAAATGCAACAAAATTGATAATACATTGGCGGTTCGCTTTGACATCGATAGGGCAACTAATAATGTGCGGACCGAAGGGCACACCACAGGAGGGCATTTTATCGCCACTTCTTTGGGTGACTAAAACAAATAAACTTTTATGGATGCTGCCTGAGGAGGGATTTGAAACCGTCTGCTATGCAGATGATGTTATAATACTTCCAAGGGATAAAATCCGAACCAGCTATGCAGAAGGGCTGAAAGGATCTTCTATACGGCATATGATTGGGCTAGACCAAGAGGTCTCAATGTTAACCCAAACGGGTGTGAATTCCCAAAACGGGTGTGAATTCCTGGAGAGTCTCGTATTCTGATGAACATCCTTACGTCAGGAATAAGAAGGCGGATATCAGTGGAACACCCATCATGAAAGTAACGATAGAACGGTGCCATGCAACACACGTTGCGACGGTGTTCAAGTGGTACAATAAAGTTGGATACCGTACTGTCCCCTATCAACACTATTGCCCTACTCTGAACACGGTGGAGTAGCTTCGGAGCACAGGCCCATACATGCGAGTGGTATTCCCTCTTCGGCCTGATATAGGTAGTATAGATATTAAGAATACCACTGTTTAAGAAAGTCCAAGCACTTGGATGCTTCTTTCGATACATCGAATATATGTTGTGTCCAACGGGCATCACATTGTATTCTCATACTCAGATTGTTTGATTGGCCAATATCCATACCGTCGCACAGTGGGCCAAATGGCAAAAAAATTGGAAATAAGTCTACAACTTTTTATCTGTTGATTTTAGCCATACAAAATGTTCTAGACATTTGTAGAGGAGGACATAGGCTTTCAGAAAAGTGCTGTTGTTGGTCCATATCTTTAATACAGGGTGAGCTACAGGGTGTCAAAGTTGACCACTTTTGACTTCTCCAAGCTTCTGGGGGCCATAACTTTTGATCTACTCAACCGATTTACATGATTTAGGACTCTAGAGAAAGAGCTTGACAAGATCTAAAAAACTTATGCATAAAGTACCATGCCATCGTGTACTGTTAAGGAGTTATGAATTGTTTAATTTTAAAATATGAAAATTTGGCCTTGGTTTTTTTCAGTGTTTTTTAAATAACTCCGTCAATTTTAAAGCTATAAACTTCATACTTCACACAAATTATGCCAGCATATGTGTGCATAAAATACAAAAGGAATCACGTGAATATCTTTGGCGGTTTAAAAATGGCATCGTTTTCAATATGAAAAATATTTTTTTTGTCAAAAAATTGCAAAATTTTTCAAAAAAGATACTCCCATTTCCTTTAAGTTTTCGCAAACTTTGGCCGTCAAAGCATTATCATTTCTTTCCATTTTCACAAAGTCGAGGTATTAAGAAAAGTTTTAAGTGCTAATTTGGCTAATTTCGATATCAAACAACACCGTTATCTTAAGACCAAAATGGCCAATTTTTTTACTAAACTTCAAAAGTTTCTCACTGGAAAAAAAGTTCCACGGGGATTTTTTCGCTTTTTTTGAACTTAAATGAAAGCTTAAAATGTTCCCAACATTTTAAGGTATGTCTCGCCATATCCTAGCCATAAATGAGATCGTAGCGATCAAAATACTGAAAAAAGTCAATTTTCAAGTAGTGCTATATTCATTGCTAAAAAACAAGTATTACGTCACATTTTATTGCAAAGATGTTAAATAAACTTTTATTTGGTAACACTTCTTCTACAAAACACAAAAAGAATCATGGAAATATCTCTATTCTATTCCATTTTATGGAACCGGCAATAAAAAAGTCAATTTTTCAAAAAAGTCGAATTTCCCAAATTTTGTTTTTGTTGTCCTAATTGCACATGACACACTATAGCCATATTTACGCAACATACCTTATCGTAAAGGAAATTTTCATACCTTTCCAACGATGTATAAAACATTTCTCAACTCGGATTCTATCTACTCTAAAATTCATTTACACTTCATTAAACTCTATATAAAAATGTCTATTTGTGAAATGGAACCTTATATGGGGCCTACACTAAAACATTGATAGATTTGCCCAGGGTTTACAATACAAATGTGTTAGAATAAAAAAAGGTCTCCTGCCAAAGTTTAAAAAAATTGGAATAAAAATATGTGTTTTAGAGCGAAAACACTTCGCATCGGCGTGCGTTTGTATAGTACCTACATCTATTTTTAATGTAAGCTGATGACGAAAATGACCAGGACGAAAATGGTGCCATCAAATATATACGTGGACGAATTAAAAGCAAGAGTGAAACTTGCTGATCTTGTTGAAAATACAGCTGTTAGAATTATTTCTAATTTTACTGAAGAACAGTTGAACACATGTAATAATTCCGAAGTGGTTTTGATCAGCAAATGGGGTTGTGATGGATCATCTGGATTTTCCGAATATAAGCAACAAACAGAAATAGATACCAACTTCGCATCAATTTTCATGGCATCATTAGTACCATTGAGAATGAGATTGTACAAGGACCAATCTTCATCATCGAAAGAAAATGCATTTCAAGATATATGGATAAATAGAACACCTGGGTCAAAATATTTATGTCGCCCAATTCGGTTTGAGTATACAAAGGAAGACCGGAACACAACACGATCTTTGGTGAACGAAATAAAGGAAGAAATTGCTGCATTACCCATGATTGTTATAAACCAATTGGGAAGAAATATAAAAGTTTCGTTTCAACTACAACTCACTATGATCGATGGAAAGGTGGCAAACGCATTAACTGGCGTTATGTCCAATTGGAGATGCAATATTTGTGGCAAGAAGAATGGGCAATTCGAGGACAAGTCTGATGAAAATTTAGTAAACGAAAATGCGCTCAATTTCGGTATTTCGCCCCTGCACTGTAGAATTCGATTCATGGAGTATTGTTTGCATTTATCGTATGACCTTAAATATCGGACTAGCCCTGGAAACCGCGATGTCTCTGCTAGAAACAACCAAGATCTTCACAAAATGAGGCAGGAAGAGAAGAATCGAATCCAGTTGGAGTTTAAACAAAAGGGACTTATAATAGATAAACCTCTTTACGGATACGGAAGCACAAATGATGGCAACTCGGCAAGGCGGTTTTTTGAGGACCCCGTATCGACATCTAAAATAACCGGTCTTGATGAACACTTGCTAAGACGATTCAAAGTGATTTTGGCTGTAATCAATAGCAAAAAGATGATAAATTCAACCAAATTTGAAGCTTATAGTAATGACACAAAAAACATTTTATCTGATTTATATTCGTGGAAAGCTTTAACACCGACAGTACATAAAGTCTTACATCATGGCAAGGAAATTGTGGAATACAACATACTTCCGTTAGGAGAACTTACAGAAGAAGCTCAGGAATCCCGTAATAGAGATGTTAAACAGTTCCGGCTTTTCAATACCCGAAAGAGCACCAAATTTAACCAAAATTATGATTTACTTCAATATTTATTGTTATCGTCTGATCCGGTACTATACAGCATCAGAACTAAATGGCTACCAAAAATATGTGACGATATAGATAAGGACGATCCCGATGCCATTCAAATTAAAGAGCTTTTAAATTTTGATACCTTAGATTATTTGGTAGAGAATAAAATCAAATAATACAAAACTAAAATGCTTTTTTATTTTGGGAGTAGCTAATATACATATAAACGCACGCCGATGCGAAGTGTTTTCGCTCTAAAACACATATTTTTATTCCAATTTTTTTAAACTTTGGCAGGAGACCTTTTTTTATTCTAACACATTTGTATTGTAAACCCTGGGCAAATCTATCAATGTTTTAGTGTAGGCCCCATATAAGGTTCCATTTCACAAATAGACATTTTTATATAGAGTTTAATGAAGTGTAAATGAATTTTAGAGTAGATAGAATCCGAGTTGAGAAATGTTTTATACATCGTTGGAAAGGTATGAAAATTTCCTTTACGATAAGGTATGTTGCGTAAATATGGCTATAGTGTGTCATGTGCAATTAGGACAACAAAAACAAAATTTGGGAAATTCGACTTTTTTGAAAAATTGACTTTTTTATTGCCGGTTCCATAAAATGGAATAGAATAGAGATATTTCCATGATTCTTTTTGTGTTTTGTAGAAGAAGTGTTACCAAATAAAAGTTTATTTAACATCTTTGCAATAAAATGTGACGTAATACTTGTTTTTTAGCAATGAATATAGCACTACTTGAAAATTGACTTTTTTCAGTATTTTGATCGCTACGATCTCATTTATGGCTAGGATATGGCGAGACATACCTTAAAATGTTGGGAACATTTTAAGCTTTCATTTAAGTTCAAAAAAAGCGAAAAAATCCCCGTGGAACTTTTTTTCCAGTGAGAAACTTTTGAAGTTTAGTAAAAAAATTGGCCATTTTGGTCTTAAGATAACGGTGTTGTTTGATATCGAAATTAGCCAAATTAGCACTTAAAACTTTTCTTAATACCTCGACTTTGTGAAAATGGAAAGAAATGATAATGCTTTGACGGCCAAAGTTTGCGAAAACTTAAAGGAAATGGGAGTATCTTTTTTGAAAAATTTTGCAATTTTTTGACAAAAAAAATATTTTTCATATTGAAAACGATGCCATTTTTAAACCGCCAAAGATATTCACGTGATTCCTTTTGTATTTTATGCACACATATGCTGGCATAATTTGTGTGAAGTATGAAGTTTATAGCTTTAAAATTGACGGAGTTATTAAAAAAACACTGAAAAAAACCAAGGCCAAATTTTCATATTTTAAAATTAAACAATTCATAACTCCTTAACAGTACACGATGGCATGGTACTTTATGCATAAGTTTTTTAGATCTTGTCAAGCTCTTTCTCTAGAGTCCTAAATCATGTAAATCGGTTGAGTAGATCAAAAGTTATGGCCCCCAGAAGCTTGGAGAAGTCAAAAGTGGTCAACTTTCACACCCTGTAGCTCACCCTGTATTAAAGATATGGACCAACAACAGCACTTTTCTGAAAGCCTATGTCCTCCTCTACAAATGTCTAGAACATTTTGTATGGCTAAAATCAACAGATAAAAAGTTGTAGACTTATTTCCAATTTTTTTGCCATTTGGCCCACTGTGCGTCGATAGTTATTGACGATTGTAAAGAGTCAGCGAATTGTTTGTAAGACAAGAAACAGCACTGCGTCTTGCGTGCAATAAAATCCACTCTGTTCATTTGACCCCGCGTAGGAATTATCAGCAAGACTTGAAGGAATTATCTCATGGAGACACGACCTATGGTCGAATAAATATGAATGACAGGAATTGCTGTCATTCGCAATTGAGTAGATTGGATTGGAAATGTTATTCAGTAGATCGTCAATGAAAATAAGAACAAGTAAAAGCGTCCTAAGTTGGTCCGGGCCGAATCTTGGGAATCCACCACCTCCGGTATTTATTGTATGTAAACCACCTCCAGTCATAATCTAGGGAAAAATTAATAATTTATTCCCCCATAGCAGCTTTATCGAAAACCAGCCAAATTTTACACGGATATTGAGAGGTCTAATAAGTACAAGGCATTGTTCATTGTAGAACAAAATATTGGTCTTTTTGGTACCCATGTCCAAATATAAACCGATCTGAAGCATATTCGACACGGATGATGAAAAGCCTAGCATAAGTGAATGTTTCAAATTACAGCGAAATCGGATTATAAAGGTGCTATTTATGGGGCCAAGACTTTCAACCGAGAAGTATCAGCTATATCCAAATCTGAACCGATCTGGGCCAAATTGAAGATTGCTGTCGAAGGGATAACAAAACTCCCTGTCCCGAATTTCGGCGAAATTGGACATTAAATGCTCCTTTGATGGGTCCAAAACCTTAAATCAAGACATCGGTCAATATGGCAGCTATGTCCAAATCTGAACCGATCTGTGCAAAATTGCAGAAAGTTGTTGAAGAATCTAACCAAACTCACTGTCTCAAATTTCGGAGAAATTGGGTATGAAATGCGCCTTTTATGAGCCCAAAACATTATGTCGGGAGATTGGTCTATATGACAGCTGCATCCAAATCTGAACCGATCTGGGCCAAATTGAAGTGAGCTGTTGAAGGCCCTAACACAACTCACTGTCCCAAATTTGGGCGAATTCGGACAATAAATGCGCCTTTTGTGGGTCTAAAACCTTAAATCGGGAGATCGGTCTATATGGCAGCTATATTCAAATCTGGACCGATCTGAGCCAAATTAGAGAAGAATGTTGAAGGGTCTATATGGCAGCTGCATCCAAATCTGAACCGATCTGGGCCAAATTGAAGTGAGCTGTTGAAGGCCCTAACACAACTCACTATCCCAAATCTTGGCGACATCGGACAATAAATTCGCCTTTAATGGGCCCAAGACCTTAAATCGAGAGATTGACCTATATGGCAGCTATATCCAAATCTGGAACGATCTAGGCCAGATCGCAAAAAGATGTCACAAATAAAGATGTCATGATAAAGGGGCTTACACAACTCACTGTCTCAAATTGTGGCAAATACGGGCAATAAATGCGCTTTTTATGGGCCCAAGACCTTAAATCGAGAGATCGGTCTATATAAATAAGGATGTTGACTGACCTAACACAACTCACTGTCCAAAATTGCTTTGTGGGTTTTATGGGTCTTCGACCCTAAATCGGTGGATTGGTCTATATGGGGGCATTATCATGATATAGTCCGATATAGCCTGATATATCTGCTTATGGACAAAATAAGTATCTGTGTATCTGTATTTTTAAAGACTGCAGCGTGATTTCAACAGACAGGCGGACTGAGCCAGACGGACATGGCTAGATCGTCTTAGATTTTTACGCTGATCAAGAATATATGGATATTTTGATGTGTTGCAAACGGAATGACAAAATGAATATGCCCCCATCCTTCGGTAGTGAGTATAGAAAGTAAGGAAGAAATTATAGAACCTTGTGGTACACCTGCGGTCAATTTTTATACCCACCACAAAAGGATGGATTGACTAATCTTGTCAATCCGTTTGTAACACCTCGAAATATTCGTCTAAGACCCCATAAAGTACATATTTTCTTAATCGTCCCTACGTTCTGAGATGTCCGTCCGCATGTCGAAATTACGATAGCGGTCGAACGAGTAAAGCTGGTTGCTTGAAGTTTAGCACAGATGCTTAGCATTGAAATAAGTCATTGGGGATTGCAAATGGCCCAAATCGGTTCAGATTTAGGTATAGCTCCCATATAAACCAATCTTCCGCTACAACTTCTTGAGCCGATGGAAGACGCAATTTTTGTGTGATATGGCTAAAATTTTGCACAAAGTTTTCTGTTATGACTTTCAACAATTGTGCCAAGTACGGTCCACATCGGTCTATAACATGATACAGCTCCCATATAAACCGATCTCCCGATTTGACTTCTTGAGCCCTTACAAGCCGCCATTTTTCATCCGATTTGGCTAAAATTTGCAAAAAGTGTTCTGTTATGACTTTCAACAACTGTATTAAGTGCGGTCCACATCGGTCTATCACCTGGTACAGCTCCCATATAAACTGGTCCCTCGATTATCCCTGTTCGGTTCCTAGAAGCTTTAATTCTTGCTAGTTTGGCAGAAGTTTGAAGTGTAGAATAAAATTAATCCCTTCAACTAAATTTTTTTTTGTATAAATTTTTAACAGAATCTATGGTGAGGGTTTCCCTCCCAGGTTTGGCCCGGCCGAACTTATCACACTTTTACTTGTATAATGTACTCGAACAGTACGATTCTCTAGAAAGCTCCATATAAACCGGGCGAAGTCATTACCGACATATACTCGACTCTTCCCGACTTTTGCCTCACTTTACTAGTCCATATTGTTAACTTCTTGCGATGCTATTTATTCAACTGATAGTGGTATCATAAGCAACCTAATACATAGTTGGCAGAGATTATAATTGTCATTGTTTTTTATACCCTCCACCATAGGATGGGGGTATACTAATTTCGTCATTCTGTTTGTAACTACTCGAAATATTCATCTGAGACCCCATAAAGTGACCCCATCGTCGTGACATTTTATGTCGATATAGCCAAGTTCGTCCGTCTGTCCGTTCGAGGGAGTAAAGCTAGCTGCTTGAAATTTTGCACAAATACTTCTTATTAGTGTAGGTCAGTTGGGATTGTAAATGGGCCATATTGGTCCATGTTTTGATATAGCTGCCATATAATCCGATCATAGGTCTTGATTTCTTGAGCCTCTCGAGGGCGCAATTCTCGTCGGATTTAACTGAAATTTTGCACGTTGTGTTTTGGTAACACTTCAAACAACAACGCTTAGTATTGTTTTAATCGGTCCATGTTTTGATATAGCTGCCATATAAACCGATCTTGGGTCTTGACTTCTTGAGCCTCCAGAGGGCGCAATTCTTATCCGATTGGAATGAAATTTTGCACGTCGTGTCTTGTTATGATATCCAACAAATGTGCTAAGTATGGTTTAAATCGGTTTATAACCTGATATAGCTGTCATATTAACCGATCTGGGATCTTGCCTTCTTGAGCCTCTAGGGGTCGCAATTATCATCCGATTTGCCTGAAATTTGTACGACGGATCCTCACATGACCATCAACATACGTATTTATTATGGTCTGAATCGGTCTATTGCCTGATACAGCTCCCATATAAATCGATCTCTCTACTTTACTTCTTGAGCCCCCAAAGGGCGCAATTCTTATTCGAATTGGCTGACATTTTACACAGGTCTCCAACAAATAATTTAATTGTGGTCCGAACCGAGCCATATCTTGATATCGGTCTAATAGCAGAGCAAATCTTTTCTTTTATCCTTTTTTTTTTGCCTAAGAACAGATGCCGGGAAAAGAACTCGACAAATGCGATCCATGATGGAGGGTATATAAGATTCGGCCCGACCGAACTCAGCACTCTTTTACTTGTTGTTTGTTCATAAATTTTTTGGATTGCAATTCATCAGCCACAATAATTATTATTTATTGGCGAATATATGATTTAATATATATATAATTTTTTTCAGCTTTAATTTATAATTTAAATGGTGAACTAATTATACAAATGCAAATTCCTGTTTATTTTTCAAATTAAATAAGTTCACTGATTGCACTCGGTGTGCATGTAGTTAAGCAAATCCATTTTTAATGGGGACAGTTTTGTAAAAATTAATGAATTAAAAATAAATAAACTAAAGTGATAGAATGGGTAAATCTTTAAAGAATTATAAAGTGTTTAAACATCTAATCTGAAGCTGATAATAAGGCCTAGGAATCGAATTCAATGTATGTTTGTACTCCGAAGGAATAGATTTTTGATAACATATGCCTGCATTATTTATGAGTATTATCATAGAATGTCTTCTCCTGACAACTTATCTAAACTTCCAAACATTGTTAAACAACATATATTTACCTTTAATCGCATAATCTCCCTTGAGTCCTCAGGTGAACTTTATGGGCTTCTGGCGCCCTTTGGTCTTTCAATTGAACAACTTTTCGCCCACTGTGTTTAATGTCTCGTGAACTAAAAATAAATAAAATCACAACAAGGTTAAAACTATGAATTTGTAAGTACTTGAAATTAAAATTTGTTTAATTATTTATAATATATAAAGCTGCAATAAAACACACTCGCACACAAATACATAGACACCACAGTTATCTCTGACTGCATGCAATGATAATTGTGTGTGTGTGTGTGTGTACAGATGCGCCTGCCTGCCTGTATGAGTGTTTGAGATTTTATTTGCATTTGGCAAATACAGCAGGCCTTTGTGCGATTTTACGATAATTTAATTTTAATTTATTTATACCAGGTATCATGTCCTGTTTAAATATTTAGCCGTTGTTATGCAATTTCCAATGCATGGTTGCAGGCAATGTTTTATTAAATTCATTAAATTATTCGTATTCATAGAAATCCATAAAAAGCTAAACGATTATGTGGATTATAGGATAAATAGGCAAGTTTTTTTTTCATTTCTTGTTAAGGAATGTAGGGGTGTTAATAGTTTTTTTCTATATATATTTTTTAGCAATTAAAACAAGTTATAGTGCGATTCGAACCATTAATGAATGCCGAACATTGTAGAAGTGATTGTGTAATATTTCAGCTCATTCGGATAAGAATTGAGCCTTGTAGGGCCTCAACAAGCAAAATCGGAAGATACATTTATATGGGAGCTGTATCAATCTATTGATCGATTCAGACTATATCAGACACGTATGTTGATAGTCATGAGAGAAGCCGTTGTACAAAATTTCAGCCAAATCGGATGAGAATTGCGCCCTCTAGAGGCTCAAGAAGTCAAGATCCCAGATCGGTTTATATGGCAGCTATATCAGGTTATGTACCGATTTGCGCCATACTTGGCACAGTTGTTGAAAGTGACACCAAAACAATACGTGCGAAATTTCAGTCAAATCGAACGAGAATTGCGCTCTCTAGTGACTCAAGAAGTCAAGATCATATATCGGTTTATATGGCAGCTATATCAGGCTATGGACCGATTCGAACTATTCTTAGCAAAGTGGTTGAAAGTCATAACAAAACATCCCATGCATAATTTGAGCTAAATCGGATAATAATTGCGCCCTCTAGTGGCTCAAGAAGTCAAGACCCAAGATCGGTTTATATGACAGCTATATTAGGTTATGGACCGATTTGAATCATTCTTAATACAGTTGTTGGAAGTCATAGCAAAACAAGTCATGCAAAATGTCAGCCAAATGGGATAATAATTGCGTCCTCTAGTGGCTCAAGAAATCAAGACCCCTGATCGGTTTGTATGGCAGCTATATCAAATATATGGACCGATTTGAACCATTCTTAATACAGTTATTGAAAATCATAGCAAAACAACTCATGCAAAATTTCAGCCAAATCGGATAATAATTACGCCCTCTAGTTGCTCAAGAAGTCAAGACCCCAGATCGGCTTATATGGCAGCTATATCAGATTATGGACCGATTTAAAGTATTCCCAGCACAGTTGTTGAAAGTCATAACAAAACACCTCATGCAAAATTTCAGCCAAATTGGATGAGAATTGAGCGCCCTCTAAAAGCTGAAAAGTCAAGACCCATGATGGGTTTATATGGCAGCTATATCAGCTTATGCACCGATTTCTACAATACTTACGACAGTTGTTGGAAGTCGATCTATACATGGCGAGATCGATATGGTTAAATGACGATCACGAATATATATACTTTACGGGGTCTTAGACGTATATTTCGAGGTGTTACACAGTGACGAAATTAAGGTCATATGGTGGAGGGTCTTTATAAATAATGAACAAGTAAAAGAGCGCTAAGTTCGGCCGGGCCGAATCTTGGGTACCCACCACCATGGATTCCTCTAAAAATGTACCTTTAGAAACTGAGTAGGAATTATTGAATTATTTTGGCCTCAGAAAGTCATATCGGCATATTGGTACTTAGGGTGACCCATGTCGCCATATTGACCGATTCGGACAAAACTTGGCACTGATGTTGTACGTCAAATTAGATGAAAATTTGAGGGTCGGTTTATATGGGTGCTATATCTGCTTTGAGACCGATTCGTATCATACCTGGCATGGATATTGGAAGTCGTAACTCAAGCCTTTGTTCCAAATTTCAGCCAAGTCGTATGAAAATTGAGGCTTCTAGGGGCTCAAGAAGTCGAATTCGGGAAACGGTTTATATGGGGGCTATATCTGTTTATAGACCGATTCGGGTCATACCTGGCATAGATATTGCAAGTCATAACTCAAACCTTTGTTCCAAATTACAAGCATGTAGCTTTACGCGTTCGACCGATATCGTGATTTCCACAGACGGACGGACATGACTAGATAGACTCAAAATGTCGAGATGATCCAGAATATATATAAAGTTTTGGGTCGCAGACCAGTATTTCGAGGTGTTACAACTGAAATGACTAAATTAATGACGCCGAAAAATTCCACGTTGAATTATTTGATGTATACGGCCATCGTGAGACCTGTACTAGTCTATGAATCACTGGTATGGTAGAATGCCGTAGGGAAGAGTACGCGTGCGAGGGAGCTCGAGAAGGTCCAGAAACTGACCTGCGTCGGGATCATAGGGTCACTAAGATCCGCACCGCCGTCAGGCCTGGAGGCGATGCTCGATATGCAGCCCATTGGGGCCTATATTTGGTACTGCGTCGCCAGGGTCGCGCTAAAGCTGGGGGAGCTCGGCATGCTGAAGGAGGTTGGTTGCGGCCACAGTTCGATTCTGGGTGTTATGGATTCGGAGGGTAGACTGAGAAGGATCTCCGACTAACTAACACCAGTGCCGACTGGAATGAGGGCATTCGCATTGATGAGGATGAGACCTAAATCTTCACAGATGTCTCGAAGATGGAGTCAGGGCCTGGATTGTGGGTCTTCTCGGATGCACTCAATATCAGTATGTCTGTGAGACTGCCGGACGAGTGTACGGCCTTTCAGGCAGAGGTCTGTGCCATTGCAGTGGCCGCAAAAGAAATTCTGGTAAGGGGCCTAAACTCAGAATTTATGTGGACAATATGGCGGCGCTCAAGTTCTCAGGGTCGGGGATGGTGAGGTCGAAATGCGTGGCGGATTATTTGGAATCCCTGGATAGGTTCAGGGCCCACGATATGACACTAACATGAGTTCTTGGGCATGAGGGGATTTCAAGAAATGAGAGGGCGAACGAGTGCGCCAGGATGAGTTCGTCTGCGACGGGCGGACCAGGCAGTAGATGGGATGGCTAGGGAGGCGTCGGTGGATGGCGCTATGGCGAGTCATTAACCAGGGGGGACGAGGAAGTTGCTGGCGTTCGTTAAGAGGGCGATGAGTACCTTGACAGGGATCATAACCGGTCACTGTGCCATAGGCCGCATGGTGGCGCGCATGGGGATACCGCACAATGACTTCTGTAGAAGTTGCCTCGATGAGGATGAAGAGGCGACTATTGAGCACTTGCTGTGTTCCTCTCTCTGGGGAGCCGTTCCTTCTGTGATCTGGGTGAACTTGCGAACGTACCTCTGGTAGCTCTCTTGAGCTTTGTTGAGGGAACAGGATGGTTCCGACGGGGGATTGCCACAGGCTCCGGCGTAGGTAGGTCAGTGCTTGCGTAGGGAAGGGCGGTTATTCACTTTCCCCTCGGAAGTTGCCTCGATGAGAATGAGGAGGAGACTATTGAGCACTTGCTGTGTTCCTCTTTCTGGGGAGCCGTTTCTTCTGTGATCTGGGTGAACTTGCAAACGTACCTCTGGTATCTCTCCTAAAGTTTGTTGAGGGAACAGGATGATTCCGATGGAAGGGTGCCACAGGCTCCGGCGTAGGTAGATCCGCTTGCTTGCGTAGGGAAGGGCGGTTATTAACATTCCGCTCGGGTTTCTCCACTCCTCCTGTCTTTTTTTATTCGTGTATTACCTCTAGTGCGAGGTCTCACATCTTCTTTGTCTTCCCTTTCTCTCTCTAGTTTACCATAA